>NC_083578.1:88166408-88201408 GCF_027579695.1 Neoarius graeffei
TGTCTGTCACACTGTGCTTACTTTTATTCATATCCAACTGGGCATGAAAATCGTCACCAACAAGCAAAAAACAAACACAAATTGATTTCTGGAAAAAAAAAAAATATATATATATATATATATATATATATATATATATATATATATATATAAGAAATAATCTCCAGATAAGAGAACGCGCTCCTGCAAATCAGTAACAGATCCCCAGAGGATCCTCACATTCAATTACAGGCTTTCAAACCCTGATGTTCTCCTTTCATTTAGCTCTTTTTTTTTTTGTCATTTGACAGAGAAACTCAATTACAAAGCTACGCATGCGCGGTCCATTTGATCTTTACACATATTTCAGGAACTGTTTTGCATCTTTTGCATGGCTTTATACAACACATCAGATCTACAGGTTACTTTTAGGAATATAATAAGCCTTGATTCGGCTGGGAAATTAAATCATAGGTTATTGATCGCAAATATTTGCATATGAACGAGCAAATTTTTTTTAAATAAAGTAAAAAGGTAGAAATCATATCAAATATCAAATAAGGACTCTGAGTTTGAGTTGAGAGGCTTCACTGATCTCAGGACAGTTTCTCCTACTGTTATAATGAACAATGAATAGTTTTCAAAGCAGCAAAGTGTTAAAAACTCAGTTCATTGTGGTCCAAATAACTGTTGGATTGAACACCGCAGTGCTGATTAAAGACTCGGAATTAATTTAACGCAAAAAAAAAAAATCAATTCTGTTTTAATCCAGTGAACAATCTGTACATTCACCTCTGCAGATTGCAGGTGTTAATTCCTAAATTTAAAGAGGAAAAAACATTTCTCTTAATTGTGTGTTCATCACTGCAGGAGAAGTGTTACTCATTAAAAAAGAAAGACGAAAAATGCGCAAGTTTAAAAATAAGTAAATAAATAAAATAAATGAATAAATAGGAGCTAACTTGGGTTTTTTCATGTTTATGCCTTCATTAAAATTCATAATAAATTAAAGCACAGATTTTAAAAATGTATATATCACCCACAGTATATACACATTATAAATAAAAAAATGTTTAAATAATTATAGTCTATGCTAGAGCATATATTATATTAAATTATATTAAATATTTTCTCCATGATTAAACACACATTCATAGGCTACAGAAGTTATAAATGCAATACTTTCTTTAACAATAAGAATAATGAAGGGATTTTTTTGTAACAAATAATCTGGAAATACGTCACTTGAGATGCGTGGTTTGTTTTTTGCTTTTTTTAAAGCAATTTTACTTGAGATGCGGTTTTTCCGAGACCTCTGTTAAAATATTAAATATTTTTTCAAATATTTATTTTTTCAGAAATATTTATTCGTGAACATATTTCCCCCCAGAACACAAGGATGGCCTTTTTTTCTTCCTTTAAACAACCTGCTGAATAGATTACTGGATTTCAGCCCGTAATAATTCTGGTCATTAAGGTAAAAATTCAGCTCTCATATCCATCACCATCACTGCAGGCCTCCTTCACCTGTACACATCCACACTTCCGCTGTTTACTGGATTATTTCAGTGTTCCGTAGTTAAAGCTCAATAAGCCTGAATGTCTGAAAATGTCAAGGAACAAGAGAAGAAGTGTATAAAAGCAGAGTGAATATTAGAGTGCTCATGAAATCTGCTGGATTCATAAATAAATAAATAAATAAATAAATAAATAAAAGAAGCCTGTAAATGTGTGTCAGGTCGCATATAAAAGAGTGGGATTATTTTAAGACTAATTTGTTTGCATTATTTACAAAAAAAAGAAAGAAAAGACGCTGTTTTTCTAATTAGACCACAGATGTGGTGAATAATGATGCTGGTTAAAAACGTGTGCGCTCTTTAAATTTAATCTTCGTGTGTAATTGCTTCCAGCTATATTTAACCCTGACCCTAGGGAGCACAACAATGTGACGAAGGAAAAAAAACCAGCTTTTAAAATTCACAAACATTTATTTTCTTGTCATTACAACCAAATGACCTATGAACATGACGTGTGTATCTGCTTTCTTTCTTTTCTTTTCTTTTCTTTTCTTTTACACAACATAGCGACATTCTCTTCACAGATTATCTTCAATGTAATAATAATAAGAAACAAAACGTATGCACAGTCAGACAGGAGGAGAGGTAATGCGAGTTACATCAAAATCAACGCCACA
Source organism: Neoarius graeffei (assembly GCF_027579695.1). Taxonomy (NCBI): domain Eukaryota; kingdom Metazoa; phylum Chordata; class Actinopteri; order Siluriformes; family Ariidae; genus Neoarius; species Neoarius graeffei. Next base: position 88,168,582 of record NC_083578.1, read on the forward strand.
TCATTTTGTCTAAAGACAAAAAATATTTAAAATTAAAAAATTAAGGGGGAAAAACAGCTCGATTTGACACTGATATTCCGCTGTTCGGGCAGAAACCCCACTGTCTCTGGCAATGTGCTTTTGAAGAGAAAAAAAAATAAAATAAAAAAAAAGAAAGAAAGAAGAAGTAAACCTGAGTCGATATTTTTCGGTCTCTCTACTATTAAAACAGTGCTTTCCCTTATTTTTTTTTTTCACAAAACTCACAAAATTTATATATAAACCATAACAATAGCAATAACAATCTGTAAGCGCGCCGACAGGAAAAATCCACTTCACAATGAGATCAGATCTAATTAACTGAATGGTTTCCTGTTTAAAAACAACTGCACAGGAGATCAAAGGTCAAAGGTTAACCTCGGACAACCTTTTCGCTTTTTTTTTCTTTTTAAATGTTCATTTCTGCCTGCACAGGATGTTTCTCAATATTGTACATATTTACAGTTCTTAAATATATCATTAATATTTGTTTGTTTGTTTGTTTGTTTGTTTGTTTACACTCAAATTTCCAGGCGGAAAAAAAGGAGAGAATTTTTAGCCTCACAAAAAGTCAGTTCCTACCTTGGCAAAATGTCGAATTTTATAAACGGACCGCGGCGCATTCGGGCTCGCTTGCCGTTCTGGGAAAAATGACTAAACTCTGAAAAACAACAAAAAGTTTGTCGTCCCCGTTTTACCGGAGGAAGTCCGCGCACGAGCTCGGTGCAATCGTTTCCGGAGAGAGGTTCAAGTGGTTGGAGGACGGTGGGGTGAGCATGGCGAGGATCTGCGCCTGACCCGCCGGTAGCTGCGCGCTGTAGGGCGCCGACGGAGGCGAGCTGGTTGCGCCGATGATGTTGTCTATGGAGAAAGACGGGCGGCGCGACGTGTTCGTGTCCGTTTTGTGAGGCGCGAGCGCCGGACCGAGCTGCGGATAAAAGGGCTTCCTTAGATCAGTTCCCAGCAGAGAGGACGGCACGGTGTGCGGAGACGAGGAGAAGATGGAAGAGGGCACGGCGGGAAGGGGACACGGAGCGCCCTGGAAAGGGAACGTCCCAGCCGGGTGGTGGTGGTGGTGATGGTGGTGTGTGTACGCGTGGAAGTTCTGCAGCGCCAGTCCGTAGCCGCCGGCACCACCGGCACCAGGGCCGTAACAGCCGTAAGGGCCGTATCCAAATCCCGGGAGGAATCCGCCCGCGTCACGGAGAACCACGTCGCTGTTCTGGTGTCTCTTGAAGCGCTTCCGCCTGCGCAGAAAGCTCCCGTTGTCAAACATGTCGGCCGACTCCGGGTCCAGCGTCCAGTAGTTGCCCTTTCCCGGATTCCCGGGTTCGCGTGGGATCTTGACGAAGCAGTCGTTGAGCGACAGGTTGTGCCGGATGGAGTTCTGCCACGCTGGGAACTTTTCACGGTAGTACGGGAACCTGTTGCTGATGAACTCACAGATCTCGCTCAGCGTCAGACGTTTCTTCGGGCTCTGCAAGATGGCCATCGTGATTAACGCGATGTATGAATACGGCGGCTTCACGAGCGCGTTTTTCACCGGTTTGTCCCCAATTAATGGCTCGGCGCCGTCTCGGGATTCGCCCCGAGCCCCGACGCGGTCGTCATCCGGACACTCGGACCCGCTGGCAGCGCCCTCACCGACCTCGTGGGACGACAGAGGATCGTCGGAATCGTGGTCCGGGTGGAAAACGCGGTGGTGGTGGTGGTGGCGCAGATATTTCCCATCTCTCACACTGTCGCCACCGACCACATCGATGTCCACGTCGTCGGACAGCGGCGGGCTCTCCGACACATCCGTCCCCAGAGTCATGCTAAAGGGCTCGTGCTGTCCTCCTCCTCCTCCTCCTCTTCGTCCTCTCACTCCTTCCGCGTCCAGGTCTCGTACACGATGTTCTGTGAGCGCGCGCTGCTGAGGTCAGTAATCAGTCCCGACCGGACTGCCGCGTCTCTCGGTCTTCATATTGTTTTTTTTTTTTTTGAGTGTGTGTGTGTGTGTGTGTGATGACGCACGGAGGCAGCGCGGTTCGCCCCGCACAAGCTCCGGAGTCTATTACCCCCTCCTCATGCTTCTCAAAAACTATTTATCCCACGGGTCACGTGACCGGCGTGTCAGGAACCAAAGTTTACAGCAGAGAGCAGTGAAGAAGGGAGGAGGCAGAGAGGTGTGTGTGTGTGTGTGTGTGTGTGTGTGTGTGACCGATTCACTAAAAGTTCGACATCGAAAAATCACCGTTTTGCTCTCAATTTAAAACCTGCTGTGTTTGTGTTTTGTATTCGGGATGAAACGAACCAACAGAAAATTATAAATGATTAAATTATTTTTTAAAATATCTTGTTCATTTATTTAAAGTGTTTCTGCATTATTATATCATCAACACTTTTTTTCATTCAGTCCATTTTAGAGTTAGTGTAAATGTTTATAATTAAATAAATATTGTCGGGTTGTCAGTGAGCTGCAGGGCATCTTTACAGATCCGGGATTCAAATGATAATATTTGCTTTAAAATGCTAATATATATAGATAAACAGGTAATAATTTAAGTTTGATAGGTTTTTCTCAAAAACAGAGAGTCGCTCGGAAATCCGACATCATTGTCTTTTTGTCGCATGCTTAGAAATGATTGTCGGAAAAGCAGCCGAACCTTCAAATCAAAACAGTCTGACTGTAATCTACATATGTGCACATTTAATTGAATAAAAATCAATCAATCAATCAATCAATCAATCAATCAATCAATCAATCAATCAATCAATAATTCACTAAACACTTCGACTTAATTTCAATTAATTCAATAAAGCTGCAAACGAGTCATTATTTATGTGGTCTGTTATAAACTCTCCGACATTTAATAATACAATAATTAAAAGCTTATTAGATTAAAAAAATCCATTCAGTCCAATAACCATATAGATCTGATTATTTATTATTGTCAAATTATTAATGAATATACCTGCCTAGTACTGAACTCCAAGACTCCATGGAAATGCAAAATGAATATGAATAAATGAACAGTGAAATGAATTTAAAATAAATAAGTTTCACGGAGTAGAAACGATGAAACATCGGCGTTAGAGTTCTGGGGTTTATTAGTTAATTTCTAGCCTATAAAGTCATATATATTTAATTTGCATTCCATGTTATGTAGGACTGTAATGTACTATATGTAATAATAATAAATAATAATAAGTCGTTAAATATTATGGTTGAAGTCACAATTTTTCGGAAAATTAATTTGAATATTAATCATGGGAGATTCTTTAAACCTTTGTTATATGTATTAATTCTATGACGACTCTTAACTCGGCGCTTCTCTCCAGCCGCTCAACACACACACACACACACACACACACACACACACACACGTCTTCTTCAACCTGCTCCAGTTTGTCACATGACTAATCAATAATCAAAAGCTTCAATAAAATCAAGCGTGGTCGAATAAATACTTCTATCTATCTATCTATCTATCTATCTATCTATCTATCTATCTATCTATCTATCTATCTATCTATCTTCATTTTCATTGCATTACTCTTCTTCATGACTGCATTCAAAATGTCCTTATGCATTCAGTGCAAAGAAAATCGATATAGTAAGAGGGGTTTGGTGCATTTTATCCCGAATCAGTAACAGGATTAAAAATAAAAATAAAAAGTGAATAGATCCATAAAGATGGAACAAAAGGCTCAGGAGACACACACACACAAAAAAAAACCTCACACTAGAGGGCCTAAAATTCTCTCCAAGATCATAAATAATTATTCTCACTACATCATTCTACTATATAAAAAGAAGAATCAATTACAATATATGCATCTAATACATTATATTACAATATAATTTTCTTTTTAAAAGCATTCTAATTACACCGAGTTCTCTAAACTCAGAAGGTCAGAGCAAGGGTTGTGATCATGTTGCCAGATTTTTAATAACCCCTCACTTCAAAATTTGTTTGTTTATTTTAATCATATAAGACACTGCTTAGTAGATTGATTTCTTTAATAAACGCGTGTGATTTTTAATTGTCCTTATTCTATTGATCATTAATACATTATTAAAATGTCTCTCTGGCTTAGAGAAATCGTGCTCCTTCTGGAGACTCCAAACCTCAAGGATAAACATCTCATTAAAACGCATAAAGTGAATGTGATGAGCTCAGTCGGGAAAAATCACATCTTTCTCAGTGTAAACGAGTAATCCAGATTTTACTAAATATAACCAGATTTGTCTTTTGTTCGTTTCTGGTTGCGATAGATAGATAGATAGATAGATAGATAGATAGATAGATAGATAGATAGATAGATAGATAGATAATTTCTGACCCATGAAGGTTGTGTTTACACGGTGATTACTGCGCCACCCAGCGACCAATTAGAATCTTTGGCTTGAAATTTTTTAGTTTTTTTCTCGGATTACAGTACAATCCAATTGTTTGGAGTATCAGTACAATCTTGTTTATTAATTTGAAGGAAAATTGTAGCCTTGATTATTTCAATCAATGCATGCAATCTTCAAAATATCTCAGGGAAAAAAGGGAGTAAATTTTAAAACATTAAAATTTCCTTGTCACTGTGGTGGTATAATCTGATCTCTTTTGTACCTTGTAATCTGTAGGTTCACCTGGAAATGTGCACATAGTGGACCTTTCAGATAACTTAAACTCCATATTAACCTATTCGACTAAAACTTCAAGGTTACATTAGATTTTACAGTAATGTGTAAAAACCTTCATGGAAAAAAATGCTGTAGAGAAAAGATGCCTTCAAACATGATGAAACTAAATGTTTCTATATTTAAACACACACACACACACACACACACACACACACACACACACACTATAAAGATCAGTCAACAGTAATAAACTAAATAAAGTCTATATTTGCTGTGAAATATAATAAATAGTAATCTCAGGTAGAATTAGTGCAGTTTTATAAGGTGCAAGTTTTACTGAACATCTTCCAGAACCAGACTCGGTTCTTCTGGACACTTTGACAGTCTCACTCGCTTCTTATTTTTGCAGCAAAACCCAATAGCCTTCATTATGATTTTTTTTTCTGAAAAGTGTCTCTTATGTAACATCCTGCTTTCTTCAGTGACAAACATTTTTCTGTCACATTTAATCTCGTCCTGGAAAACTAATGCTTGGAATCTGAAATGATTTTGTACTGATTTGATAGTGTAGAAGTCATAAAATATATACAAGTTTGTACTAAAAAAATGAATAGGGTGCCAAAAACTTTACATTTTTCATAACGTGACTATTTTATGACTCACTCATTATGGACCTAAAATGAATTTCAAAATGCATATCATCTTCACATTCCCAGGTAAAATGTACAAAAATTCATAAAATCATTATATCATATATGTTGCTTATGCTTCAGATAGATAGATCATTTTGATAATTATGAATGAAACAGCTGATTGAACAGGAGCAGTGGTTGAAATGATCTTAGTCTTGACTGCCATCTAGTGGACACTAAAGAAAGTGCAACAGCAAGTGTAGACCACAGAGATGGACGATTTTCTAAACCATGTTATTGTTGTTATGGTGTTAAAGCTAGACGGCCTTTCGATTTCATAAAATCGGTGAAATTTAGTTCCTTTTGAAATGTGGTCATTGTGATATATGTTTATTTCTGTAATATCTCACAAAATATCAGGCCATTCTGTGGCTGGGAAGTTATTTAATTTGAGGGGATTAAAGCAAATAATGTGCATGAAATCGCTTGCTTCACGCAGTCAAGCAGACAGAGGAAGTCCGTGTGTATGTGTGTGCATGTGCAGGTTTCCCTTTGACCATGCACTGACAGTTCCATCATTCTGTCGCTAAATGAACAGCTGATCACACCGAGGTGCTCGCTGAGCGCCGATATTTATTAGTTTGGTCCTGCGTTTCCTTTCCTTCGTATATAACATAACGTCTTTTCTTCTCACTTTCTGTTACTGTAATCGCTCTTTCATGTTTCATTCGCACACTCACATCCTCCATTTTTCTCTCCTGTTTCAAATTTGTATCCCACAATGCCTTGCGTGAAAGGGGAAAGCCCACCACATGATGCATGACGTAGTATCTTGTATTGGGTCATGGTGAAGCAGGAAAAAATAGCAGAGAATTTAGGGCCACATGGAGATCTCATCTCATCTCATTATCTGTAGCCGCTTTATCCTGTTCTACAGGGTCACACGCAAGCTGGAGCCTATCCCAGCTGACTACGGGCGAAAGGCGGGGTACACCCTGGACAAGTCGCCAGGTCATCACAGGGCTGACACCCACATAGAGATAAATTCATTAATTGTTCCATTTAACAAAACAAATAAAATTGGAAGTCTGTGATTTGAATTCAGTAGCTTTTGGCCCACTAAACAAAAATAACTGGGTGTTGGGAAAATTATTTTTATCAAGTTTCAAATCAAATCAAGTTTATTTGTACAGCGCTTTTAACAATAAACATTGTCGCAAAGCAGCTTTACAGAATTTGAACGACTTAAAACATGAGCTAATTTTATCCCTAATCTATCCCCAATGAGCAAGCCTGTGGCGACGGTGGCAAGGAAAAACTCCCTCAGACGACATGAGGAAGAAACCTCGAGAGGAACCAGACTCAAAAGGGAACCCATCCTCATTTGGGCAACAACAGACAGCCTGACTATAATATTAACAGTTTTAACAGGTATAACCCTCAACTGTCCTCATGGGGCCGTCCTTCACAGGAGTGGGGCGATAAAACTCCGACCAGACACAGGGCACCAGGATGGATCAAGCAGGTCCGAGGGGCAGAAGAGGCCAGCATCTCAATCCCAGGATCAACATGTAACTCAGAGGGACAGATGGGGGGGGAGAGAAAGAAAACACGTTGTTAGGTATGCCCTAAAAATGACAAGTATTAAATCTGTGTGGTAGGCTCGCAGAGACGAGAGTCTTTACATCAGGCATGACGCACAATGGCATGTTAATATGGTAAAAAATATATCATGACCTGCTCTGGCTGGATGCTTGATTGGGTGATGGGAGCACACTCCTCAGCAATGATGAGATGCAGATGGGACCCTTAGGCCTGGCCAAGACAATTCAGTTACATTTCACCGGGTCTGGGACATGCGACAGAACGTCTGACGGCTGATTCCCTGCAGGCTACGATAGCCAGTCGAGGTCCCCACCGTCTCCACCAAAAGATTTCCTGTTGACTCCATGTAACTCAGAGGGACAGATTTGGGGTGGGGGGGGAAGAGAAAGAAAACACAGGTGGTTAGGTATGCCCAATGTCACCTGAATAAGTAGGAACAGTATACATATTGCACCGAGTACAAGCAGGGACTCCGGCAACTAACTATGACAGCATAACTAAAAGGAGAGAGCCAGAAGGTAACACAGGCATGAGGGAGCCCCGGGACATAAAGCAGCCAGCCACTGCACCGTCAACAAACTCGAGTGAGCAAGCGAGTGGGGACTGACAGCATCCATACATCCCAGTTTACCAAAACACTCTATGTCTGAGGACCCTCCAGATCTACTCCTTTACCTCATAAACACCATTAACAAAAGGCTTGACTAAACAGATATGTTTTCAGCCTAGACTTAAATGCTGAGACTGTGTCTGATTCCCGAACATTACTTGGAAGGCTGTTCCATAACAGTGGGGCTTTGTAAGAAAAGGCTCTGCCCCCTGATGTAGCCTTCACTATACGAGGTACCAGCAGATAGCCTGCACCTTTTGATCTAAGTAGGCGTGGCGGGTCATAGAGGAGCAGAAGTTCACTCAGGTACTGTGGTGCGAGACCATTTAGTGCTTTAAAGGTCAATAGTAGTATTTTATAATCAATACGAAATTTGATTGGGAGCCAGTGCAGTGTGGATAAGACAGGCGTGATGTGGTCATATTTTCTAGTTCTAGTAAGGACTCTTGCTGCGGCATTTTGAACTAACTGGAGCTTATGACCTACACTTGAAAAATCTGAAAGGCAGTGCAGCTTTAAGAAATGAATTATAGAATAATTACCCAGACCAACATCTAAATATGTGGTCAATTGTACTCCGACTACTGTATTCAAACAATATTAAAAATGCATTGATGTTGAATTTTGGTAAGATTTATTTAAAATTCTGCCATTTAACATGCTTCTTTTTTTAATGGATGCTATTTATAACTATTTGGCAAATAAATATTTGTTTAAAACCTGCAACTTGGACTGAAATTCAGACCAATGAAATTGTGTCCCAAATGACTAAACATGTCATTAGGAAAGGTTTTCAGTTTCTTTCAGCATAAATCCTGCGACTTCAGACAGAACGCTTTTCTTTCATATGTAAGTTAACACCACACCTAGAGGGTTTCAGAAATATGGTATTTGTTTTATTAATGACAATTTGGAAAATCAAGTCAAGAAGTGTCTCAGTATTTCTGAATTCACCCTGTATGCTCGTTATTGGACTGTCCACATGGTATCACACCTTTACTGCCATTTGTGCATGGCCCTGATCAGCACCCCTCCAGAAAGAGGATAAAGGTGTGTTAAGATTAACAAATGTGTTCCTGTAGACTACAGGTTCCCAGTCCTGGTCTTTGAGAACTCTCCGTGCTGCACATTTAAGTGTTTCCTGTTCTAACAGACCTGAGGGGTGTTAATGAGCTGATTAATTGAACTAGATGTGTTAAGCAACTTTTACATAAGAAACCTGTTAACGTATCAGGTAAAAAACAAACAATGCACTGTCAGAAATAGGGGTACAGTAGGAGTCCATTTCTGACCCCCCAAGGTACAATCTACACTACTCATTAAGGCTCATTATTGGACCTCAAGGTAACCATGTGTACCTTTTTAGGGCCAAAAAGGTACATATGTGTTTTTAAGTGGTATATAAAGGGTACAGATGAGTACCTTAGTGGGTACTGATCTTGTGACAAGCCGGTGTACCTCTAAAGACACAATAATGTACTTTATTTTCTGAGAGTGTAGGGCACAGGATAGATAAATTTTCTTTCGCACTCAGTCCTCAAGACAAATTAACAGCTTTAAGATCTTCTTAAAATATCTGAAAAGTTTATGAAATGCTAAATTTCAGTGTATTTATTACTAACTTTAAGAATCTTAGAGTCTAACTTTAAGTGACTTTCCATCAGAGGTGGACAGTAACAAAGTAAGTTTACTTGAGTACTGTACTTAAGTACACTTTTTGAGTATCTGTACTTTATTTGAGTTTTTTTTTATTTATGACTTTAACTTCACTGAATTTGAAAGACAAATATCATACTTTTCACTCCACTACATTTCTATCAAGGTCCTTGTTACTCGTTACTCTGGAGCAGCTTTGAAAGTGGATGTTTTTTTTTCTTTTCTTTTCTAAAACATGACTGGTTTTTTCACAAGTGACACTGAGACAGCCGATCAGTAATCACTAGGGTCACGTCACGTCCATAGACTGGATAAAATCAAGTTCAATGATTTCTCAGCAGCATTATTTAACACGATCAATTGATGGCAGAATGGAAGGAGGCAGTTCTTCTGGGGAACACACGCACTCATGGCTTTACCTCGAACCCATGTTTCAGTTATCTCAAAGGAAAAAAGATTTGTTTTGTTTTAAATGTTTGCTTTGTTTGCCGAAAATGAACCACATCACAGCCTACAAAAACTTGTTGTCCAACCTGTGGAAGCATACAGTGGTGCTTGAAAGTTTGTGAACCCTTTAGACTTTTCAATATTTCTGCATAAATATGACCTAAAACATCATCAGATTTTTACACAAGTCCTAAAAGTAGATAAAGAGAACCCAGTTAAACAAATGAGACAAAAATATTATACTTGGTCATTTATTTATTGAGGAAAATGATCCGATATTACATATCTGTGAGTGGCAAAAGTATGTGAACCTCTAGGATTAGCAGTTAATTTGAAGGTGAAATTAGAGTCAGGTGTTTTCAATCAATGGGATGACAATCAGGTGTGAATGGGCACCCTGTTTTATTTAAAGAACAGGGATCTATCAAAGTCTGATCTTCACAACACATGTTTGTGGAAGTGTATCATGGCATGAACAAAGGAGATTTCTGAGGACCTCAGAAAAAGTGTTGATGCTCATCAGGCTGGAAAAGGTTACAAAACCATCTCTAAAGAGTTTGGACTCCACCAATCCACAGTCAGACAGATTGTGTACAAATGGAGGAAATTCAAAACTATTGTTACCCTCCTCAGGAGTGGTCGACCAACAAAGATCACTGCAAGAGCAAGGCATGTAATAGTCGGAGAGGTCACAAAGGAACCCAGGGTAACTTCTAAGCAACTGAAGGCCTCTCTCACATTGGCTAATGTTAATGTTCATGAGTCCACCATCAGGAGAACACTGAACAACAATGGTGTGCATGGCAGGGTTGCAAGGAGAAAGCCACTGCTCTCCAAAAAGAACATTGCTGCTCATCTGCAGTTTGCTAAAGATCACGTGAACAAGCCAGAAGGCTATTGGAAAAATGTTTTATTGACAGATGAGACCAAAATAGAACTTTTTGGTTTAAATGAGAAGTGTTATGTTTGGAGAAAGGAAAACGGTGCATTCCAGCATAAGAACCTTATCCCATCTGTGAAATATGGTGGTGGTAGTATCATGGTTTGGGCCCGTTTTGCTGCATCTGGGCCAAGACGGCTTGCCATCATTGATGGAACAATGAATTCTGAATTATACCAGCAAATTCTAAAGGAAAATGTCAGGACATCTGTCCATGAACTGAATCTCAAGAGAAGGTGGGTCATGAAGCAAGACAACGACCCTAAGCACACAAGTCATTCTACCAAAGAATGGTTAAAGAAGAAGAAAGTTAATGTTTTGGAATGGCCAAGTTAAAGTCCTGACCTTAATCCAATCAAAATGTTGTGGAAGGACCTGAAGCAAGCAGTTCATGTGAGGAAACCCACCAACATCCCAGAGCTGAAGCTGTTCTGTATGGCGGAATGGGCTAAAATTCCTTCAAGCCGGTGTGCAGGACTGATCAACAGTTACCGGAAACATTTAGTTGCAGTCATTGCTGCACAAGGGGGTCACACCAGATACTGAAAGCAAAGGGTCACATACTTTTGCCACTCACAGATATGTAATGTTGGATCATTTTCCTCAATAAATAAATGACCAAGTATAATATTTTTGTCTCATTTGTTTAACTGGGTTCTCTTTATCTACTTTTAGGACTTGTGTGAAAATCTGATGATGTTTTAGGTCAGGGGTGTCCAAACTGATCCATAAAGGGCCGTGTGGCTGCAGGTTTTCATTCCAGCCATGCAGCAGCACACCTGATTTGGCTTATTCAATCAACTGACACACCCACCCTTTAATCAAGGGTGGGTGTGGCTGCAAGTATTTGACTGTGTGAAGACAGTTCAGTTGATTGAATGAGCCAAGTCAGGTGTGCTGCTGCATGGCTGGAATGAAAACCTGCAGCCACACGGCCCTTTATGGATCAGTTTGGACACCCCTGTTTTAGGTCATATTTATGCAGAAATATAGAAAATTCTCAAAGGTTCACAAACTTTCAAGCACCACTGTATTGAGGTCTGTAAATTTTTTATTCCAAGAGAAAGCTTGTAGTGAAGTTGTCTGTGCTTTTAGAGCGAGTGATAATGTTGCAATAGCTATGCAGTCTGGTTAATCAAATGACTTTCTATGGATTTTCCCACCAAGTTTCCGTAGCCTTGTCCACGTCTAACGTTAACACATAGCTAGTTAACTTGGACACAGTTAGCATGTAAAAAAAGAGTTACACTAACATGAATAATGTTAACTGAAGTCCTTTCAGAAATGTTTTAGCATAATCTTGCCAAATAAACAATGTAGAAATGTTTCTTTTCTAGTAGTGTTAGCTACCCAATATGATTTTGAGTTTGAAAAGAGTTTGCTAGCATGTCAGGTGGAGCTTCACTGACTAGCTAGCTTAATGTTAAACCACCATGATGTACAGCATGCGTTCATTTTGTGAATTCACAAAATAATCCAGTAGGTTGCTTCAGAGCCGTTAGGTTTTGTAAGCGTTGTGGCAATAGTACAACAGTGTGTTGACAGAAAATGTACTTTTAATACTTAAGTATTTTTAAAAGCAAGTACTTCAGTACTTTAAGTAAAACTTTGACTGTACAACTTTCACTTGTATCGGAGTAACATTTGACCAGTGGAATCTGTACTTTGACTTATGTAATGAAGTTGGGTACTTTGTCCACCTCAGCTTTCCATGACATCTTAAAGAGAACAAAATGCTGTTAAAAAAATGTTCAAGACTTCACTTTGTTAAAGTTACTAAATTTAATATTTTAATGGACTTAAAATCATGACTACTTTTCAAGGTTTGTTATTTAGCACAAAAGTCTTTTAGCACAAGATCCAAGAACACAGTCTTTATTATGAATACTTACTGATCATGTTTAAAGATGTTTGATGGATTTTTTTCTGAAAGTTGCCAAGATTCCGATCAAAAACAAGCGATTGTATTTCCCCACTCCGCCATCTTGAAACCGCCATGTTTGATGTAGCCAGTTAGTCACCAATCCTCCCTCCAAATTATTTAAAACACAGCACGTATCCTGATCCAGTACACTGCTACAGCCAACTTCCAGGTCTGTTTTGTCTTTATTAAAGTACTAATTTTTTATAAAAAATATTGTCATGGTTCAGTGGTGAAAGCTATAAATAAATAAATAAATAAATAAATAAGCAAGCTTGATCAGTTGTTAAAACACAGACTACATCATGAACAAAATATTTAAATAAATAAAATAACACTGTATAATCGGTATTAATTACTGTACTAATTTTTTGAAAATTATTGTCAGGGTTCAGTGGTTAAAGCTATCAATCAATTAATGAATCAATCAATCAATAAGCAAACTTGACCAGTTGTCAAAACACAGGTTACATCATGAGCAAAACAAATTTGAATAAATAAAATAAATAAAATGAATGAATGAATGAATGAATGAATGAAAATAATTTGTTGTATAATCTACATTATTTACTGTACTAATTTTTATAAAAAATATTGTCATGGTTCAGTGGTGAAAGCTATCCATAAATAAATAAATAAATAAATAAGCAAGCTTGACCAGTTGTTAAAACACAGACTACATCATGAATAAAATATTGAAATAAATAAATAAAAATAACACTAATTGTATAATCGGCATTAATTACTGTACTTATTTTAGGAAAATTATTGTCAGGGTTCAGTGGTTAAAGCTATCAATCAATCAATCAATCAATCAATCAGCAAACTTGACCAGTTGTCAAAACACAGGCTACATCATGAGCAAAATAAATATGAATAAATAAAATAAATAAAATGAATGAATGAATGAATGAATGAATGAGAATAATTAATTGTTTAATCTACATTATTTACTGTACTATTTTTGTAAAAAATATTGTCATGGTGCAGTGGCTAAAGCTGTCCATAAATAAATAAATAAGCTTGACCACTTGTTAAAACACAGACATCAAGAGCAAAATATTTTAATTAATGAATTAAAATAAAATAACACCAGTGAGGTCACGAGGAAATCTCCCAGCTGGTAATGATGATCCACCAGTTTGACCAGCTCAGCCTGTGTGTTGGTAACTGGTCAGAGTCAGACTGAGATTGGATTTTTCAGAAGAACCACTATATTGATGGATATGAGTTCAAATCCCATGAGTCACTGCTTGTGTTGAACCCTGTCTCAACTCTAAAAGTGCAAAATGAAATAATGCAGTAGATTAAAAAAAACAGAAAGACTAATAAATCATATTTAAATAATCTTTATGACTTAAATTAATTGAATTTAATTTTGGCTTCAAAGTGAATCCTCCTCATAATAATAATAATAATAAGAAGAAGAAGCGAAAGGAGAATCTGGAAAACATCCTCCATGAACACAGCAGAAGGAAAAAGCCCAGAAGTCTTTACAAAAACTGTTTATTATATATATATTTACATCTTCTCTTATGCTTTAAAAATTTAGAAGTAAATAGACATGTGTTCTGTGTTACAGTCAAAATGCAACACAAGTCGGACATTAGATCTACATGAGTTTATTAGCTTAGCAGGCGACACACCACTATCAGCTAACGCTCAAAACAAAGTGTAGATAGATGTTTAAATTAAATCCAATAAACACATTAAGGAGCAAAACAGCCTGTGTATAAATATTACAGAAATATTGGAAACTTGCTCATGTTGGCTTCTGTTTCACTGCTGTATTGTTTTCTGAGAGTTTGGCCACGACATTGAAAAAAACCCCTTTATATATATTATATATAATATTGTGGTTGAAATGAGCAGGATCAGGAAACACAGAAAGTAACCACACTCTGAGAAAGTAAGGGTACTGAACTGGACCTGTCTTTGTTGCTGGGGTGGTACCTTCTAGTGTCTCTTTTATCCAAGATACCCGATTTTAAAGCTTTTCTAAATAATAATAATAATAATAATAATAATAATACCTTAATCATTTTAAAGGTACACTATAGCCATATCTCCAGGTGAAAGATAATCCCGAGTGTTAAAGGTTAAATGGCCGATTCTTGAGTGTTCCACCCCAGAACCAAGGAAAAGTACACTTTGGCTAGTTTTAGTGTTAAAGGTGTTATTTGTGACTAATATCCACTCAACCCCAGATCCCAAAGTTTTATTTTTCAGCATCCAGTTTTAGAAACTTGGTCTGAAATTAGTTAGTGACACAATTCACTTTTAAAATATAGGTTTTTTTTGGGGGGGGGGGGGGGGGGGGGGGGTTGTGCATCACATGTAGCGCTCGAGCCCGGATGTGAAGTTAGCTTGTCTCGTATACGAATTGTTGTACGAGTTCGAATTCGTTCCTGTGAGTCCCAGAAGCTGTTCGTTGTGCTCTGCACACGAGCCGGGCCGTGACATCCTGCTTCCGGTGCAGTAGCCAGTGGGAGAGAAACCGGGCGGCGTGGCAGAGGTGAGGTGCGGAGGAGAGGCTGAGGATGAGAAACTGGGTGCCATGGAGGCAGCGGAGCTGCTGTTTCTGCTCAGCAGGTTCGTGTGGTTCAGAGACTGAGTCTGGAAGCTGGTCGGGTCAGTGGCGGGTAACACTGAGCAGCCGGCGCTCATCGAGGTCGAGCTCGAGGTCAGGTCTCCGGAACCGAGCCCGATGTGAAGTTCGGCTCCAGGGCCACTACATGGCGGGACAGACTGCTGGCTGATGATGTTGTCGATGCTGAACATCCGGCCTTGTCCTTGAAGGTGAGCGTGAGCGACCCCCGCTGACGGCTGATAGGGGTGCAGTACAGACCCGTGAGGAGAGGCGGGTAACGGAGAGCCGCTGTAGCCCGAGGTCACGGCCGGGTACAGGGTGTTGGGATACGCCTGGCGCGCCACGGGACTCGGGGTGAACGTGAACGCGCCCGCGCTCTGAGCGTACCCTGGATACGTGCTGACGTCCGAGCGCTTGAAGCGTTTCCTCCGGCGCAGGAAGCTGCCGTTGTCGAACATGTCCTCAGCGGCGGGGTCGAGCGTCCAGTAGTTGCCCTTTCCGGGCCTCCCGGGCTCCCGTGGGATCTTCACGAAGCAGTCGTTGAGCGTCAGGTTGTGCCGGATGGAGTTCTGCCACTTGCGCGAGTTCTCGCGGTAAAACGGAAAGCGCTCCGTGATGAAGCGGTAAATGCCGCCCAGCGTCAGCTTCCTCTCCGGTGAGTTGGCGATGGCCATGGCGATGAGCGCGATGTAGCTGTACGGAGGTTTCCCGCGCTGCACGGGCCTTTTCCTCCGCCGGCCGCTGACCGGCTGACCCACCGGAACCACTTCCTCCACCTCCGCCCGAGGGCTGCCTTCTCCCGGTTCCGGTTTCACAGGAGCACCGTCCTTACCTCCAGACTGACGAACATGATGATGAAGATGATGATGATGATGATGGATCAGTGACGGTGAGTCCAAACTCACCTGAGAAGACACAGCTGCCGCCGCCGCCGGGCTCGTGGGCTGCGACTCCGCCGGTGACATGCTGCACGAGAAGTAGGAGAAACTCGCCAGATTCATAAAAGAGGAGTTTTCTGGTTTAAATGCAGGTCTGAAAAGGAGCTGCTCACTTCACTGCCTCTGCCGCTCCGCGCGCGCCCCGGTGTTTTCTTTCGCCAGGTGTGTGACTTTATAAGGTGGGCGGAGTGACGTCACGAACTATCCGGCGCACGAGCTCTCTCTGTCCGGTGTCTTGGGGATGTGATGGAGTTTATTCTGTGTATTTTAAGGGCTTTGTAAATCTGTTTATATATTTGTTTGTTTGTTTGTTTGTTACACTGTGCATGTTTGATGTGCATCCAGAGCAAACTCCTCCAAATAACTTTAATATAAAACGACCTATTTAATAACCTAAAATCAATAGCCTATAATGGCACCCAATTACTATTAATCACTAATGTACAGATATGAAGCGTTCTTTCTTCACTTTGTTCCTCTGAGAGACCAGAATCGTTCCAGGAAGCTGAGAACTTCTGAAGAACCCCCCCCCCCCCCCCCCCTTTTTTTTTAATAACTGAGTAATTAATAACTCCTACTTAGCTTAAGGCTACTACTTAGAAATACTGTACTAATATTAATTATATAATCCAATTACTATAAACACACTATAAACAGCTTTTTTCACTTTATAAATGTAAAACATTCCCAAAAATAATAGTGTCCAAATAATAATAATAATAATAAATGACTTTATTTAACAGCATTTCCATAGTAACATGGCTCTTCATTTGTTAATTTAAAACACATATACAACTAATGCATATATAATATAAGAAATGTAATGTATTCATTTAGCTAATTTAAATATTAAAACTTGACACACTGAAGGATAGATCTCACATCTTTCATAAATGATTTAGGGAACATACTGGACCTTACGGTAGGAGGGAGACTGTTAAATCGCTGAATGTCAGAGTCCTGATATGTTCCAGTTTGTAAGAATACAAGAAGACTTGGGGTCTTTGTTGATCTCAGGTGTATATCTCAAATAAATTAATGTTAGCCAAATATCTTTGGGAAGAAAAAAAAAACCTAATATGAGCTAAATTTATGTTTTAACCAGGAAGAGAAATAGAAATTTCTGCACCGGTCGTTATGAAGCAGCGAGCATTCAGAATATACATCTTACCCAAGATCTTGACTTTAGATAAGGTCTCGGGTTCGAACGGCTCGGGGCTGTGAAGCCGAGACTTCTGCTGAGCAGGGACGGTCAGAATGGTGGGATTAAACAGAGATGACTGGAGAAGGAAACAGTTTAAGAAGAGGATTGTGTTGCATTATTGGCCATGTTAGTTTGTTATGTTTAGAGTTAGAGCATTTTATTAATATATTGTTCTTTTTTTTTGCACAACCTGCTACATCTGGCACATCTGCACTGTCTGTAGTAGTCTTATGTTTTAATGTAGCACCATGGTTCCAGAGGAACGTCGTTTCATTGTATATGATTAAAAGAACAATAAATCCACTTGACTTGACTTGACCATACCTACAGAGTCAACTCAGTGAAAGGAAAAATATTATTTTACTCAAAATAACATTGAAAGAATCACTGCATACAAGTTTTCTGACACTATAGACACAAAGTGACGTATGAATGTTCGATAAAATCTGGTAAACATATCTTGGAAACATCACAACGTCTATTTTTCATCACTTTCTCCATCACTCTGTCCCTCACACCACACACTCTGTTTTTACACTCGTAGTTTGTTCTGGCTGCAGCTGTGGATCTGAGCTAGAAACAACACCGAGAGAGGTTATAACCTAGTGCCGAACCCGCCGTTCAATCCACCAATTGAAAAATAATAACAAGCTTCTAAAAACAGCAATTGAACTGTCAAAGCTTTACAGCCAGAAAAGTAAATATGACCAGTTCTTTTTGCAGACTGATACTCGAATGGGAGGTGGGTTTATGACCTAGTATCATTGCACCACTGGGATTTATTCTTTATCATTTAAAGGGGTGGTTCGACAGAAATTATGATCAACATTTTTACATTTTTTTAGCTCCTTACTCAAATGTAGGATGTCAGCCAATACATGTTAGGTGTTGGATATTTTCTTCTTCTTCATTATTATTATGATTATTATAATACAGGAGCGACAACAAGCAATTACTTTCTGACCTGGAACAACTTTTGAAGGCAAAAAAGTTGAAATTTAATCATAAAGTACAAGTTTTATTTATACAGCATCTCTCCAAGACTCAAAAAGAATTTTAACATGACATGACGGAGTTGACAGGAAGAGGAATAATGGTACAGCAGTGATTGTAGAGAAGCGTAAAAAAAGAGTCAATGTGAGGATTTGAAAAATGATGTGATAAGAAAATTGAGTCAATTATATATTTTATAAAATAAGTAAATAATCAAACACAACAGGATGTGCAGTTATGGAGAAATAATCAACGATGGGGTGGTGTGATGAAGCCAAAGCAAGGTGGAAAATGTTTATTATTTTCCCATAAAAGGACACACTGTAGTGTTTTGCTCCTTTTATACCACAGCGATTTGCAGTTACATTTTTAACTTGTTAAAGAAAGAAAGGTGATGCTTTTTGTCCGTTAATAGTTACATTTTTGATGTTCTGGAAGCTCAAAAACAAGTTAGGTCCTGTTCCTGTTCTCATTGAGGTTATAGCAGTTATTTATTTCTCTCTCTTGAAGTTAATAAAAATATATATATATATAGCGTGTCACATAACTGAGAAACCAGAAGGCTATCTGCTTGACGTCATATTATAATAAATAATTTATAATAAATGAAATGACATGGTCATAAGTTGATAAAAGAAAAAGAGAGAGAAAGAGAAAGAAGTAGTCAGTGAGTTCAGAGATGGGCAGACGTGGGCAGAGGTGGGCTGTGGATGCACAGACAGCAGTGTTCATGTTCAAAGTAAAGGTTAAACCAACAAGACTCAGCATCCAGCCTTTCTCTGTCACTGCTCTGAAAGAAACGGTGCGATGAATCAAACTGGAGTCATAACCCATAACCTGCCTGCCACTTCCCAACATGTCCACTTCCCCACAAAGCCCCCGGAGCCCCCCGGCACAGACGTGTTAAATCCACCGAGCTGACAGCAAACGGCTAACACTTTCAGACAGGCGTGGGATCGGGGAGGGGGCTTGCTATCTGAGCACAATCTGCCCCATGAGCTGCCAGGTCAGGCAGGACAAACACAAGCTACAACCAGGAAACTGCACCTCCCCCCTACACCCCAACACCCCCCTCCCTCATCCCAACGGCCCCCAGGGCTCAAGGACTGGTGGTAATCTGTGTAATACTCGACTTATGGCTCTGCTCTCGACCTCACCTGGATGAAATCTACAGCACTGCTCTCAGTCGAGAGACTCAGACAAATGTTGATGAACAAGAGTTCGAATGGACACACCACACTCCTGAAATCTGGTATTTTTTATTAATGACTGTTTTGGTCATTTGGACGATATGATGGCAACAGCACAGAAAGAGAGAGAGAGAGAGAGAGAGAGAGAGAGAGAGAGAGAGAACTCCCAAGAAACAAAGGTTGGCCAGTTGTTTACTCTCAGAGAATGTAAAGAAAGAAAGAAAGAAAGAAAGAAAGAAAGAAAGAAAGAAAGAAAGAAAGGTTGGCCAGTTGTTTACTCTCAGAGAATGTTGAGAGAGAGAGAGAGAGAGAGAGAGAACTCCCAAGAAACAAAGGTTGGCCAGTTGTTTACTCTCAGAGAATGTCAAGAAAGAAAGAAAGAAAGAAAGAAAGAAAGAAAGAAAGAAAGAAAACTCCCAAGAAACAAAGGTTGGCCAGTTGTTTACTCTCAGAGAATGTCAAGAAAGAGAGAGAGAGAGAGAGAGAGAGAGAGAGAGAGAACTCCCAAGAAACAAAGGTTGGCCAGTTGTTTACTCTCAGAGAATGTCAAGAAAGAAAGAAAGAAAGAAAGAAAGAAAGAAAGAAAGAAAGAAAGAAAGAAAGAAAGAAAGAAAGAGAACTCCCAAGAAACAAAGGTTGGCCAGTTGTTTACTCTCAGAGAATGTCAAGAAAGAAAGAAAGAAAGAAAGAAAGAAAGAAAGAAAGAAAGGTTGGCCAGTTGTTTACTCTCAGAGAATGTTGAGAGAGAGAGAGAGAGAGAGAGAGAGAGAGAGAGAGAGAGAGAGAACTCCCAAGAAACAAAGGTTGGCCAGTTGTTTACTCTCAGAGAATGTCAA
Organism: Neoarius graeffei; assembly: GCF_027579695.1. Classification (NCBI taxonomy): domain Eukaryota; kingdom Metazoa; phylum Chordata; class Actinopteri; order Siluriformes; family Ariidae; genus Neoarius; species Neoarius graeffei. Next base: position 88,188,783 of record NC_083578.1, read on the forward strand.
GAAAGAAAGAAAGAAAGAAAGAAAGAAAGAAAGAAAGAAAGAAAGAAAGAAAGAAAACTCCCAAGAAACAAAGGTTGGCCAGTTGTTTACTCTCAGAGAATGTCAAGAAAGAAAGAGAGAGAGAGAGAGAGAGAGAGAGAGAACTCCCAAGAAACAAAGGTTGGCCAGTTGTTTACTCTCAGAGAATGTCAAGAAAGAAAGAAAGAAAGAAAGAAAGAAAGAAAGAGAACTCCCAAGAAACAAAGGTTGGCCAGTTGTTTACTCTCAGAGAATGTCAAGAAAGAAAGAAAGAAAGAAAGAAAGAAAGAAAGAAAGAAAGAAAGAAAGAAAGACCAATTTAAATGAAACAAAAAGACATCTCATTTATCAGACAGAAAAGAACTGTTAAGAAAATGGAAGAAATAAGAAAATAAACAAATAACAAAAAGTGTGCACTTCAATCTAGAATCCAGAACAAGAAAGGGAAAAAGAAAGACGGAAAGAAAGAAACAAACGGTAAAGAGCATAAATAAGAAACAAATTTTAAAAAAAGAGTGTGTTTCCAGGACAAGTAAAGAAAGATCAGTTGTTTTCATTCCAACAATGCAGAAAAATAAACAAATCAATACAATCCCAAATCAGGAACAGTTGGGACATAATGGAAAATGCAAATTAACAAAAAAAAAGCAGTGATTTCTAAATTGACTTTGACTTGTATTTCATTGCAGACAGAATGAACCCGAGATATTTCATGTTTTGTTGGTCAAATTAATTTCATTACTTAATATACATCCATTCCTGTGTTTCAGGCCTCAAACACATTCCAAAAAAGTTGGGACGGAGCCAATTCAGGGCGAGTAATGAGGTAAAACAATTAAATAATGATGTGGTTTGAAACAGGTGACTGTAACCATGATTTGGGACAAACTCAGCATCCAGGAAAGGCCTCGTGTTTGAGGAGCAAAGAAGGGCCAAGGATCCCAGTTGGTTAACAAGTCCATGCGAAAATTATTGAAATGTTTAAAAACAATGTTCCTCAAAGAAAGATAGGAAGGGATTTGGATATTTCACCCTCTACGGTGCAAAATATCATTAAATGTTTCAAAGAATCTGGAGGAATTTCGGTGTGTAAAGGGCAAGGGCTCAAGCCTAATCTGAACACCCGTGATCTCCGATTCCTCAGACAGCATCAAGAACCATCATTCATCTACAGCTGAAAGAACCATATGGACTTGGGATTATTTTGGGAAACCTTTATCAAGCTACAATACAGAGTTCCATCCACAAACACCAGTTAAAACTTTACTGTGCACAAAGGAAGCCTTATGTTAACTGTGTCCAGAAGCGCTGTCGATTTCTCTGGGCTCGGAGGTGTCTGGGATGGACCATCATACAGTGGAAATGTGTATTGTGGTCAGACAAATCAGTATTGCAGGTCTTTTTTGTAAGAAATGGACACTGTGGACAAAAAGGACCATCCAGACTGTTACCAGGAACAAGTCCAAAAGCCAGGGTGTGTCACAGTATGGGGTTGTGTCAGTGCCCTTGGTAAAGGTAACTTACACTTCTGTGATGGAGCATTAATGCAGAAAAGTACACTGAGATTTTGGAGCAACATGTGCTTCCTTCAAGACGATGTCTTTTCCAGGGAGATTTCAACAAAACCACATTCTGCACACATTACAAAGGCGTGGCTGTGGAAGAAGAGTGCGTGTCCCCTCTGTCCCCAATAGAGAATGTGTGGAGAATTATGAAATGAAAAATATGACAGTGATGACCTCAGACTGTTACACACCTTCAGACCTGTTTATAAGAAGAACAGGAAAAAATATCACCTGAAACATTTCATCACTTGGTGTCTTCAGTCCACAAACATCTTTTAAGTGTTGTGAGAAGGAACGGAAACTTTATAAAGTGCTTTACTGTCCCAACTTTTTTTTTTTTAAATGATCAAATTCATGAGGTAAAACATCAAACAACGTGCTGTTGTATTGTTTTGAGCGAAATGCAGGTCAAATATGATGTACAAATCATTGTTTTCAGTTTTAATTTCAATTTCAGCAGACGGTCCCAACTTTTTCTGACTTTGTGTTGTAAATAAAACAGAAAGAAAGAAAGAAAAAAAGAAAAAAGAAAGGGTAACAGTGAAATTCTAAAGAGACGCTAAAAGGAAGAGATACAGAAAGCGAGTTGCTGAACACACACTTAGTGTCCACTCATTCGCACTCTGGCTCCAGGCATGTTTTGGAGGACCATGAGAAAAAGAGAGAGAGAGAAAGAAAGCATGCAAGTGAGGGAGAAACGGAGAGAAAGAGAACGAGGGAGAGCGAGAGTTCCCTCTTTTCTTGCCCAAGCTCATCAAGTACGGGCCAGGGCTCCTGAAAACCGGGGGATTAGTGGCCAGTGGGACTCTCTCAGACCAGCTCACTGTGGCCCTGCACGCTACACTGCTTCAGTAAAGCAGCTCAATGTGGTTCTCACACACACACACACACACACACACACACACACACACACACACACACCTCTTACACAATCACACACAAGAATTTAGCAGAGCGCCCTGATAAGAACACACACACACACACACACACCGCACACACACACACACACACACACACACAGTCTCTAGAGTTCACACAGTTTGTCTGTCTAAAGTCATTTCTTAGTACAACGTCGTCTGTCAGCTCAAAATGATCAGATAATAAGAGCCTTGAGGCCTGATCTCACATAACTCACACTTCCTCCATTCTGAACACCACCACATTCTTCACACCATCCTGAACACCACAGATCAACTACTTTATCCTGAATACCACCGCACCATCCACACTGTCCTGAACACCACCATATCATCTACAACATCTTGAACACCACCGCACCATCCACACTGTCCTGAACACCACAGACCAACTGCTCCATTCTGAACACCACCTACACCATCCTGAACACCACAGACCAACTACTTTATCCTGAATACCACCGCACCATCCACACTGTCCTGAACACCACCATATCATCTACAACATCTTGAACACCACTGCACCATTCACACCATCCTGAACACCACACACCAACTGCATGATCCTGAACACCACTACATCATCCACACCATCCTGAACACCAACACCATCCTGAACACCACACACCAACTGCACAATCCTGAACACCACTACATCATCCACACCATCCTGAACACCACCACACCATCAACACCATCCTGAACACCACACACCAACTGCTCCATCCTGAACACCACTACGTCATCCACACCATCCTGAACACCACCACACCATCAACACCATCCTGAACACCACACACCAACTGCTCCATTCTGAACACCACAACATCATCCACACCATCCTGAACACCACACACCATCAACACCATCCTGAACACCACACACCAACTGCACGATCCTGAACACCACTACATCATCCACACCATCCTGAACACCACACACCATCAACACCATCCTGAACACCACACACCAACTGCACGATCCTGAACACCACTACATCATCCACACCATCCTGAACACCACACACCAACTGCTCCATCCTGAACACCACTACGTCATCCACACCATCCTGAACACCACACACCAACTGCTCCATCCTGAACACCACTACATCATCCACACCATCCTGAACACCACACACCATCAACACCATCCTGAACACCACACACCAACTGCTCCATTCTGAACACCACTACATCATCCACACCATCCTGAACACCACACACCAACTGCTCCATTCTGAACACCATTACATCATCCACACCATCCTGAACACAACACACCAACTGCATGATCCTGAACACCACTACATCATCCACACCATCCTGAACACCACACACCAACTGCTCCATTCTGAACACCACTACATCATCCACACCATCCTGAACACCACGCACCAACTGCTCCATTCTGAACACCATTACATCATCCACACCATCCTGAACACCACCACACCATCAACACCATCCTGAACACCACACACCAACTGCTCCATTCTGAACCCCACTACATCATCCACACCATCCTGAACACCACCACACTATCAACACCATCCTGAACACCACACACCAACTGCTCCATTCTGAACACCACTACATCATCCACCCCATCCTGAACACCACACACCATCAACACCATCCTGAACACCACACACCAACTGCACAATCCTGAACACCACTACATCATCCACACCATCCTGAACACCACACATCAACTGCTCCATTCTGAATACCACTACATCATCCACACCATCCTGAACACCACACACCACCTGCTCCATTCTGAACACCACTACATCATCCACACCATCCTGAACACCACTACATCATCCACACCATCCTGAACACCACCACACCATCAACACCATCCTGAACACCACACACCAACTGCTCCATTCTGAACCCCACTACATCATCCACACCATCCTGAACACCACCACACTATCAACACCATCCTGAACACCACACACCAACTGCTCCATTCTGAACACCACTACATCATCCACCCCATCCTGAACACCACACACCATCAACACCATCCTGAACACCACACACCAACTGCACAATCCTGAACACCACTACATCATCCACACCATCCTGAACACCACACATCAACTGCTCCATTCTGAATACCACTACATCATCCACACCATCCTGAACACCACACACCACCTGCTCCATTCTGAACACCACTACATCATCCACACCATCCTGAACACCACTACATCATCCACACCATCCTGAACACCACCACACCATCAACACCATCCTGAACACCACACACCAACTGCACGATCCTGAACACCACTACATCATCCACACCATCCTGAACACCACACACCACCTGCTCCATTCTGAACACCACTACATCATCCACACCATCCTGAACAACACACACCAACTGCATGATCCTGAACACCACTACATCATCCACACCATCCTGAACACCACACACCAACTGCTCCATCCTGAACACCACTACATCATCCACACCATCCTGAACACCACACACCAACTGCTCCATCCTGAACACCACTACATCATCCACACCATCCTGAACACCATTACATCATCCACACCATCCTGAACACCACACACCAACTGCTCCATTCTGAACACCACCACATCATCCACACCATCCTGAACACCACACACCAAATGTTCCATCCTGAACACCACTGCATCATCATTCACACCATCCTGAACACCACACACCATCAACACCATCCTGAACACCACACACCAACTGCTCCATTCTGAACACCACTACATCATCCACACCATCCTGAACACCACACACCAACTGCTCCATTCTGAACACCATTACATCATCCACACCATCCTGAACACAACACACCAACTGCATGATCCTGAACACCACTACATCATCCACACCATCCTGAACACCACACACCAACTGCTCCATTCTGAACACCACTACATCATCCACACCATCCTGAACACCACGCACCAACTGCTCCATTCTGAACACCATTACATCATCCACACCATCCTGAACACCACCACACCATCAACACCATCCTGAACACCACACACCAACTGCTCCATTCTGAACCCCACTACATCATCCACACCATCCTGAACACCACCACACTATCAACACCATCCTGAACACCACACACCAACTGCTCCATTCTGAACACCACTACATCATCCACCCCATCCTGAACACCACACACCATCAACACCATCCTGAACACCACACACCAACTGCACAATCCTGAACACCACTACATCATCCACACCATCCTGAACACCACACATCAACTGCTCCATTCTGAATACCACTACATCATCCACACCATCCTGAACACCACACACCACCTGCTCCATTCTGAACACCACTACATCATCCACACCATCCTGAACACCACTACATCATCCACACCATCCTGAACACCACCACACCATCAACACCATCCTGAACACCACACACCAACTGCTCCATTCTGAACCCCACTACATCATCCACACCATCCTGAACACCACCACACTATCAACACCATCCTGAACACCACACACCAACTGCTCCATTCTGAACACCACTACATCATCCACCCCATCCTGAACACCACACACCATCAACACCATCCTGAACACCACACACCAACTGCACAATCCTGAACACCACTACATCATCCACACCATCCTGAACACCACACATCAACTGCTCCATTCTGAATACCACTACATCATCCACACCATCCTGAACACCACACACCACCTGCTCCATTCTGAACACCACTACATCATCCACACCATCCTGAACACCACTACATCATCCACACCATCCTGAACACCACCACACCATCAACACCATCCTGAACACCACACACCAACTGCACGATCCTGAACACCACTACATCATCCACACCATCCTGAACACCACACACCACCTGCTCCATTCTGAACACCACTACATCATCCACACCATCCTGAACAACACACACCAACTGCATGATCCTGAACACCACTACATCATCCACACCATCCTGAACACCACCACACCATCAACACCATCCTGAACACCACACACCAACTGCTCCATTCTGAACACCACTACATCATCCACACCATCCTGAACACCACACACCTACTGCTCCATTCTGAACACCACTACATCATCCACACCATCCTGAACACCACACACCAACTGCTCCATCCTGAACACCACTACATCATCCACACCATCCTGAACACCACACACCAACTGCTCCATCCTGAACACCACTACATCATCCACACCATCCTGAACACCACTACATCATCCACACCATCCTGAACACCACACACCAACTGCACGATCCTGAACACCACTACATCATCCACACCATCCTGAACACCACACACCAACTGCACGATCCTGAACACCACTACATCATCCACACCATCCTGAACACCACACACCACCTGCTCCATTCTGAACACCACTACATCATCCACACCATCCTGAATACCACTACATCATCCACACCATCCTGAACACCACCACACCAACACCATCCTGAACACCACACACCAACTGCTCCATTCTGAACACCACTACATCATCCACACCATCCTGAACACCACACACCTACTGCTCCATTCTGAACACCACTACATCATCCACACCATCCTGAACACCACACACCAACTGCTCCATCCTGAACACCACTACATCATCCACACCATCCTGAACACCACACACCAACTGCTCCATCCTGAACACCACTACATCATCCACACCATCCTGAACACCATTACATCATCCACACCATCCTGAACACCACACACCAACTGCTCCATTCTGAACACCACCACATCATCCACACCATCCTGAACACCACACACCAAATGTTCCATCCTGAACACCACTGCATCATCATTCACACCATCCTGAACACTGCGCACCAACTGCTCCATCCTGAACACCACTACATCATCCATACCATCCTGAACACCACCACATCATTCACACCATCCTGAACACCACACACCAACTGCTCCATCCTGAACACCACCACATCATCCACACCATCCACACCATCCTGAACACAACACACCAACTGCTCCATCCTGAACACCACCACATCATCCACACCATTCTGAACACCACAGACTTGCTGCTCCATCCTGAACACCACCGTATCATCCACACCATCCTGAACACCACCATATAATCTACACCATCCTGAACACTATCACACCATCTGCTCCATCCTGAACACCAGCACATCATCCTGAACTCCACCCACAATATCCACAGTCATCTCCTCATCTTCTTCTTCCAACCCATTCTGGCTTAAAACCAATGGTCAGGTCCAGGTGAACATGCACACTTCTCCTACTGGCTTCTCTCTCATTACTGAAAAACTTGATCTTAACATAAACATGAATAACTTCTTGTCAGCTTGTCATTGAGAAACTGCAGAAAGTGTAAACTCCTCGGTCCTGAAAATGTCAGAAAGACCTTAAAGTTACATCTTCACCTCTGACTGTTATAAAGCACTGACACCGGAGACTCCTTCCAGAAATGTTAAATAAACATCTCCTCAAAGAAAACGTCTCCATCTGCCATCCTAGTCTCTGTGAATGAGCTGTTACTATAGCAACAACAATGTATTGGGACAAGGGTATTAATATAAACCTGCTCTACTGTCAGAGCTGCTGTTAGAGAAAATTAGCCAATCAAATTAAATTTAGAATAAATTACAACACTGGATTTTATACAGGACACATACACTCACCAGCCACTTTAATAGGAACATGTTCTTGATTGTGCTGCTGTTAAGGGATTGGCTGATTACATAACTGCATAAAACTGCAGGTGGATGTAGGGGTGTTCCTAATAAAGTGGTCGGTGAGTGCATATAAAGTACATACTACAATACATATACAAACACACTGACTTGCCATTTTATTAGGTACACCCTTCAAGTAACTAATAACTGACAACACAGTTTAAAAAAAAAAAGCCAGACTCTTGTTTTGACCCTTGTTGTGTCAATGCCATTAAAGGTCAGAGTTTTTCAACACACACTTCTCCCACTTCATGATACAAGGTGATGAAGCAGAGGGAGGTGTGGAGATTGTTATTTCTCCAGTCTGTGGGTTCCAACTGGGATTCCTGCATTGTTCGCTGGCTCAGACAGCTGGGTGATTGAGTGTCCCAGTATGTGTATGTGCATGTGTGTGTGCGTTCACGCGTCTGGTGGCTTTCAGGCAAACAAAGCTCTTAAAACATGTCTCTTACTGTAATGTTTGTTTTCCAATAACTGCACATAGTGTTGCATTTTAAACACTAGATTTTTACAGGGTTGCATAATGGTCTTCATAAATGACTGGAATTACTTAAAGTTTTACTGTTGTTTTAACTGTTTTTAAAAAATCTTAAATAAATTTGAGCATGGGTGGCATGGTGGTGTAGTGGTTAGCGCTGTCGCCTCACAGCAAGAAGGTCCGGGTTTGAGCCCCGTGGCTGGCGAGGGCCTTTCTGTGCAGAGTTTGCATGTTCTCCCCGTGTCCGCGTGGGTTTCCTCTGGGTGCTCCGGTTTCCCCCACAGTCCAAAGACATGCAGGTTAGGTTAACTGGTGACTCTAAATTGAGCGTAGGTGTGAATGGTTGTCTGTGTCTATGTGTCAGCCCTGTGATGACCTGGCGACTTGTCCAGGGTGTACCCCGCCTTTCGCCCGTAGTCAGCTGGGATAGGCTCCAGCTTGCCTGCGACCCTGTAGAACAGGATAAAGCGGCTAGAGATAATGAGATGAGATGAGAAATTTGAGCATCAGAAAATTGCAATGACAATCAATCACTTTATTTTAGTTCTTCAGATCTTATCAATCATATTTAATAGACATTAATAACTGCAAACGAGACCGTCAATGAGAGCATAGCTCACTCAGGCCCCGTCTAGTCCAGAAGAAACGATCTAAAGTGGGCCACCTTGTACAATAAATGTTGCAAGCTATATACACTATATACAAGCTATATATAGAAGCGATATCCACCCTAGGAATACCGACCTATTTACCAGAAAGAATCCAAAACGGCAAGGAATTGACCTTTTTGTTGAACTGCTCATTAAGGCTTAATAAATCTATAACTTCATTAATAATTGTAATTAAGCAAATCTGGGCAGAAGTTATATGCACCCTAGGTACCCCTACCATCAAAATTGGTGAAGAATTGAGGGAGAAGAAGCGATCTGTGTGGAAACTGCTTGTTAGGGATTGATTCATTACTCCATATCTTCATTATTAACTGCAATTATGTAAATTTGGGTAGAAGTTCTATGCACCCCTGGCAGACCCACCTTCCTGCCTAAAAGAATAAAAATTGGTGAAGAATTGAGAGAGAAGAAGTGATTTTCGTGAAATGTGGACAACCCCGGATGGACGACGGACAACATGTGATGGCATAAACTCATCGTCTGTCGGATGAATGACCTAATAATGAAATGAAAGTTAACTAGAAGGGCATTCGGTAGAGTAGAGAGCATACCTCTGCCAAGCCACATACTGTATTATCAACATCAAACCCAAATAACTTGAACCTCAGATGATACTAAAGCTGTCCACCAAATTTCATCCAAATCCATTCACTACTTTTTGAGTTACAGTGGGAACAGACAAAAAAAAAATCCTGGCTACGTATATATAGCTGGATTTGCATCAAACTCTAATCAATTGTTCCTTGACATATGGATCATCTTTTCTCCAAATTTCATCAAAATACAGTACGTTCACAACTTTTTGAGTTATATTGGGAACAAACAAACACACAAACGAATGAAGGCAAAAACAACCTCCTCCAACAAAGTTGGTAACGGTAAACACTGTATAATGCAGGACATGAGGATGTAGGAATAAGATCATAATTGTCTCCAGAGAATCACAAAGTGTTTTCCTCATCACATCTCATTATCTGTAGCCGCTTTATCCTGTTCTACAGGGTCGCAGGCAAGCTGGAGCCTATCCCAGCTGACTACGGGCGAAAGGCGGGGTACACCCTGGACAAGTCACCAAGAAATCTCAAACAAACTCTCAGAGGCTGTATCTATACAAACTCCAACTTACTGTTCATTAACATTTAGCTAAACCATTAGAAAACAGGGTTCTTCAAGAGCTCCAGTGTTGATTGGATAATTAAGAGTTATTTCCTGATTGGTCAACACACTATTTTGGGTTCTATGTAGAATACTGACAACCAGATAACAGCTTTCAAGTTTCTAAGTGTGAATTATCCATTATTATTATTATTATTATTATTCATACAGGACACTTTTTCAATGGAATAAAAATGTGCTCTATTCCCTTCTAGTGGGTTTCATTCATTTGGTTTGACAGCATGCAATATTGTTAGCGTATCGCTTATCCTACGTGCATTACGTCACTCTACCTAATGGAGAATGAGCATTGAATATGGTTTACGATATTGCATGGTTGTCAAGGCAAGGTTAATAATGCATCATTGATTTGAACTTCTTAATTATGCAAATGAGCCTGTAGATTAAATCTAAATGAATTTAAACAAAAACTGGAATTTCAAACAGTTTGCTCTCAAGCAAGATGTTCTGCTCTTTCAATGTAAAAACCTCAGAAAAACTGATATACAATCATATGTTCTTGGATGAAACGAGGCTCAGAGTGACGCAATCAGACGTCAGGATCGCAACGGTTCAGAAACGAGGAGAACTCACCCACTGCCATGAACATACAAGGAGCTTCTTTCAGCTCATGAACCTCTGTCTGTCAGCAGATACTACTTCCTACTCCATCACTGATGTAAAATCATTTTTAAAAAAAAGTCCTCTCTTCTGGTTTCTAGTCAATTTAATCTAGTGTCCTTTTTGAAGGAAATTTGTTTTGTCTATAAAATGTACATGTGATTTCCTGACACACTGAATAAATTATTTTGAATATGTCACAGTGAGATATGACTTCTACTCCAGCTTCTCCGAATGAAGCTCTTATTACTGATACTCTATCATCTCCTTATGCTCTTTCCAAATCAGGAATAACAATCTCGGGGCATGCTGTTAAGGCCAATTTATGCTGACAACCCAGTCCTCGCAGATAGCGTCGCAGACAGTGTCTGCGTAGCCCCCCCACCTTCGCAGACGCTCTGCGCGCACCTCCCAAAAATTGTGACCACCGCAGAAGCCTTGCAGACAGCGTCGCAGACAAGAGGGCTCTGATTGGTCCACTCTACATCCGCTGTACACGCACTTCCGCTTCCCTACTTTCCCGGTTTGGTTTGTTTTCACGACCGCCATTTTTAAAAACACGAGGGAAGATGGAGCAGCACGAAGAGCGGTTGATCGAGGACGTACGTACATCTATACGACTCCAGTTCTAGTCATTATAAGTAACCGGAGGATAAACACTCCACTAACCACACCCACTAACTACTCCTAGCGACTTCGCGCCCCCTTGCGTTGTGGCAGTGAATAACATCGTGCACGCCTATTACTCCCCGCTCAACGATAAATTACAACTGTCTGCAAAAAGCTATCTGCGAAAGCCTTGTCGCAAGAGCATGCAGAGGCCTTTAGAGGAAAGTGATCAGTGGCAGAGTGGTGTGATGAAGTGGAGTTTAGGTCTTTACATATACAGAGTGTCGTGAAAAACGATGCAAAAGTATGAAAAAAATTGTTGGCAAATTTAACACAACATTAATATTCACATTAAAGGTTAGTTCCTGAAATAATTAATATGTTGAAGTTTTTATGAGATGTTGTTTACATTTGAGGAAGGAGTCTCCAGTGTTACCAGTAACATGACAAACTGTGTTTGTTTGTTTGTTTGTTTGTTTGTTTGTTTGTTTGTTTGTTTGTTTGTTTGTTTGTTTGTTATTACCTTGAAGACAGAGGGGGCGAGGAGAATGTGCTGGTTGTGGGGGATGTACAGCTGGTTGGGGGGATGTACAGCTGGTTGGTGGATGTATAGGTGATTGTGGGGGACGTACCGCTGGTTATGGGGGATGTACAATTGGTTGTGGCGGATGTACAGCTGGTTGTGGGGGATGTACAGGTGGCTGGGGGGATGTACAGGTGGCTGTGGGGGATGTACAGCTGGTTGTGGGGGATGTACAGGTGGCTGTGGGGGATGTACAGCTGGTTGTG